>NC_089506.1:208462382-208509882 GCF_036850995.1 Saccopteryx leptura | reverse complement strand
GCTGCCCAGTACAAATATTAGTCAGTTGATTTCACTCACGGTTAAAACAAGCTTTTAAAAGCCTTTTACCTCCCCTGTCCCCAAATAGGTACTTTAGACAAATGCCCAGAGCCTTGGGAGCTGAGTCGGATTTGATAAAGCGAAAGTTATGTTCTATTCAGAAGCGGCCTTCTGTGAAGGGGTGGATACTAAAATTGTATAGAAAGGGTCAGGTAAACTGAAAAACTCGAATATTACAAAGATTGGGTGACAGGTGGTGTAGGAGTCAAGCTCTCCTCTTCTGGACTCGTGCCCGTGAAGCTGTTTCTGAAGCCTTTTTGCCTTTGGTGCCAAAATGGTAATTTGGTGTTGTGAAGGAGCAGGGATTTCAAATTTCAGTGGTCTGAGTCCAATCCTAGCTCTGCCCACTTGTTAGCCAATGGCCAATATGCATCCGACCCAGTGCTATGACCCTCTGACCAATGGGTACCACCAGCCCTGGCCAACAGAAATATAATGAGGGCCACAAGATAAGTCACATTTGTAGGTTTAAATATATATATATATGTTAAGACAATTTCCACATTAAACAAAAGAAAAAGAAATGGGTGAATTTAATCTCAAGATTTTGCTCAAACCAATATGTCTTAATATATAACCAAGAATATTTTATTTAACACAACATGTCTAAACTATCATTTCAACATGTGGTCAAAATAAAACTATTAAAAAGATATTTTACATTCTTCCCCTGGTACTACATCTCTATAATAAAGTGTGCATTTTACTCAGAGAGCACTCCTAGTTTCGGATGAGTCACACTTCAACTCTGCTCAATGACCACAAATGGCTAATGGCCACCTCATTAGGACACCATAGTGCCTGTGCATGTATCATAAGTTCTTAAATTTCTCCAACTGGGATTACAAAATCTGCCTCACAGAGATAGAATGTGATTGCATCAAAACTGTGATGTGCCCCAACTTCCTCATGAGTATAATGAATGGAATACGAAGACATGTTACATTATTCTTGGCTAGGTGGTTGTATTTCTATCACTGGACCCTAAGCTCCATGAGGTAGAGAGTGACTTCACTTAACACTGTGTTTCCAGTGACTAGCACATAGTAGGTATATCATTTTCCCAGGGCTGCCGTAACAAATTACCACCACTGGATGGTTTGAATAACAGAAATGCATTGTCTCAGATTTCTGAAGGCCAGAAGTCTAAAACCAAGGTGATATCAGGGTTGGACCCCTCTGGGAGCTGTGAGGAGGAATCTCTTCCATGCCTTTCCCAGCTTCTGATGTTTGCTGGCAATCTTTGGCATTCCTTGGCTGTAGAAGCATCACCCTATCCTTTGCCTTTATGGTCTTTTTGCTTGCATAACTGTGTCCAAAATTTCCTCTTTTTATACGAACAGCCATATTGGATTAGGAGCCCACCCTACTCTAGTATGACCTCACTTTTACTACACTAATAATGTTTGCAATCACTCCATTCCCAAATAAGTTCTATATCTCATTCTGAGATACCAGGGGCTAGGACACCAAAATTTGAATTTGGGGGTAGGACATGACTTAACCTCTAATGGTATGTGTCCAGTAAACTTAAGTCAGATACATGAGTCAATAATACTTGAGTGTAAAGACAACCTTTAGTTTTGTTTAGTTAGGTTCCAAGAATATGCCATTATGTCTGAAAAAGATAGACATGTTAAAAGTCAAATAAAAAAACTGGTTAGTAATGGGGATGAATACTGCCACTGGCATTTACATTCCACAAAAACACAAGCTACACAATCAAATCCAAGAGTACTTGAAGGCTATTCCTTGCAGGCCTTTTGAATTAAACTTCCTTCACTTCCGTCAGTCTCAGTTGTCTTTTGCAATAGCTGCCTTGGAGTTGTTTGGATAAATTAACTTGAATATCGTAAGTTGCATACAGAGTGATCACATAATTTATGTGGTTAGACTTCTACACCATTGACCACTGAGTAAAATTTCTCACCACTCTCTAGGACAGTTCTCTTATGTACAATTAAGGCAAATTTCTTCCATATTTCCACAAGCCCACTGTCTTGCGTGGATCCAGCTTGACATTTCACAAAAACTCTTCTTTTTTCAGTGAGTCTGGCCCTGCTCTGATCCAAACTGTGTGACCCACTCAGCTAGCTTGGCAGTCATTCAGGAAGATACCCTTAAAATGTCACACATTCTGACTACAGAAAAGTAATACTTATACATTGATGAAGCGTTAAGTGAAGAAGTCAAGGTTCTCCAATCTCAAGTGGTATTTCAGCTGAGGACCATGGGCTCAGAAACCCTTGTGTTGGGACAGGGTCAGTTATTAAACTTGTTTCTTCACTTAGAGAGATGGAAGCTCTTTGGTTTCAATCTTTCTGGACTTAATATTTTTGAAGTACCGGTAATAAATTGAATACTGGCATGCTTATGTTTAGTTGGATTATACTGAATTTGTAAGGGCAATAAAATTTTATTTTCCTTTTGTTCTGATAAGAATTTCACTCGTCATAATGTTCACATTTCTTTTCCTTATTCTCCATGTAACATTTATGAAATAAGGACAAAGGAGACCCAGAAATATGACGTGTAAAAAGTCTACTAATACAGCTAGACTTGTTGGGTCATATGAATGAAAAACTTAGGAAGCAGTTGGGTGCCATGGAAATATATCTAGGGTTCAAATCCCAGCTAAAACATTTATTAGCTCTCTCTGGACTTGCTTCTGTCATTGACTGTCCTGGGCCTGGGCTTTCTCTTCTTTTAATTGTGTATGAATAGAACCCATCCTACCTACCTTCCAGCATGGCATGTGTGACTCAAACAGATAATGTGTAAATGTCCTATTAACTTTTACATCCTACCCTTGGCTAAGCTATTGTGATGGTGATGAAGAGGGTAATGAGTTTCTGTTCTATTGATTTCCCTAAATTGACTACCTGTTTCCTCTCTTGATTTCTTCTGTTTCAAGCATTTCAGTTGCTTCAAGGTAAGAGATAATGTCAAGGCTGCGGTTTAAATGATCAGATCTCTCCCTCTTACATTGCTTCTTTCCTCTCTTGACTGATTTCATTTTGGTCACTATCGTCACTGGATTTACTCTGATTTAACCAAGATGTTTCCAAGCATCTGCAATGTGCATAATATTATCATAGTGCTAGGAATATGGTTCTCGTAAGACACACCTGAGTCTCTGGCCATCCAGAAGCCTCCTGCTCCCTATATTATCTCTCTATTTTGTATAGACCCTAGAGCAGTGGTTCTCAACCTTTCTAATGCCGTGACCCCACAATACAGTTCCTCATGTTGCGGTGACCCCAAACCAAAAAATAATTTTGGTGGCTACTTCATAACTGTAATTTTGCTACAGTTATGATTCGGAATGATAAATACCTGATATGCATTATGTATTTTCCAATGGCTTTAGGCGACCCCTCCGGGTTCGCGACCCACAGGTTGAGAACCGCTGCCTTAAAGCTCTGAAAACAGTCTTATGACCTTTTTTTTTTTTTACTTTTTTCTTTTTATTGATTCTGCCACCCTGAGTATGAGGTACTCCTCAACCTGCAACATTCCAGCTGACCTTTCTCTTCTATTTTTTAATTTTTTGGCCACCTGTTTCATGCCACCTGGTTATTTCCTGCTCACCCTTCAACTCTCAGTTTAGACATCAGCTCTTCCGGAAAGCCCTCCCTCCTGGATAAACAACAGGGCATAGGTGAGCCCCTTCCGGTCTTTCCACGTCTCTTCTCATGGCACGTGGCCATGGGCTGTACATTCCTGGTTTATCCCGTGACTCCTGCCAGCTGTGGTTACTGAGGTGACTCCTGCCAGCTGTGGTTACTGAGGTGCCTGGGCTATGACTGTTCCTGGCACCGCTGTAACCCCGGGACGTAGCGCAGGACCTGCCATCCAGAAGATGCCCCATCCTTAGCAGCTGAAACAATGGCATGAATATCCAGTTCGCGCCTACTTGAAGAGTCCGTTGCCCTTGCTTTGTGGCAGTCTCTCCTAATTTCATTTCCTCCAAGTCCAAGTATAATTTATTTTATGACAGCTTTTCTTTTTTTTTTTTTGTCTTTTTCAGTTGGCCAACTATTAGAGGCTAAAACTTATGCAACACACAATGAAAGACAAGGTCATGTTTTATCATCTTTGCCTGGTACGATAACCAGATTAGACACCTCTCTACAAGTGAGGGGAGTGCGAGCCAACAGATATTTATCATGTCAAACACCTGATTACAAACTACAGCGGACAAAAGGGGGGATGTGAAAGAGGAACACTCGAGCACCTGCCCTTGAGGAGTTTGCCATCTTCCAAGAGGCCTCTGGGGATCATGTGAGAACACTGGATCCTTGAAAACACACTCGGATGTTTGGTTCTGTAAATTCATGATGCGGGTGGCGGATCATTTCTCTGTCTTCACTGTGTCAATGCGTCCTCAAGGCGGTGGGGTTGTTTCATCTGTGTTTAGGCATTAAGCTTTGAGAAAGGACCACAGAAAGAAAGGAAATATTGATAGGTGGCACTGGTACATAAACTTTCCTGAGGGGCGGAAGACTCAGTTTTCGTAATGTGGTACGAGAGGAAATGACTCCAAATCCATCCACATTCGAGACAGGGATATCTACTCCTTGCACAAATTTGTATCCTTAATGTTTACTTTTTTCCCTTTGTGAGAACATTTCATTATCTGTATCATTCCATAGAGAGAAGCTCATGATTCTCTTTCTAACAGTGTGACTCAATGTTTCCAATTTTTAAAATCTAGTGACAGACCCTTGGTGACTTTTAATGGGATGCTTTCCTCAGCGACCTCCACCGTGGAGCTGGTATCTCTCTAGGCTATTTGGTGTTGTCTGTCTGTATACTGACCGCCTCTCTTACAAGGAAAGTTGGCTCTTATTAAATCTATCAATTTCCTATTTCCGAAACAGGCAGAGAATCCTCTGGATAGAGATGATGGAATAGGTAGCAGTGATATTATCCCAAATCATACCTGCAGGGTAACTGTAAACAAGCTCTTTAAGGGGGAAAAAAAATCTATCCTTTGTCTTTTGTGGATCTGGCTAAATGTAGTATTAGCCGTGGTGCAAGTTACCGAAATTCATCTTGAATATAAATTTAACACTGATGTTCCCCTGGTGGTGGTGGTGGTGGTGGTGGTGGTGGTGAGAACATTTTCCCCGTCTTTAGAAAAGAGCAGGCTGAGAAAGGAGATAGATTATGAAAGTAAAAGTCTGTTCAAGATTAAAGTTTTCCTCCATACCCAGGAAGTGAAGACTTCTTCCTGAAATATAATTGAAAATGCATGTATCTATTCCGGGCCTTATGACAACAGTTTTTGCTAATATTTGTTTACTGGGTCAATTGTTTACTAATTCATTCTTTCCACACCGTTATACTTGTGACAGTCATGGGCAGCTCCAGCTGTCACTCAGGGACAGATGGCAGTGGCCAGGATGCAATGGTATTGATAGCAAAATACAACAGTTGAACTTTTGCTGCTCTAACTCCTCATGTGTTCACAGCAATGTAAAATAGTGGGTCAAACAATGTCAATTTCTGGTTTTGACAGTAAACTAGTTATTCGAGAGGTTACTATGCGGGGGAACCCGGTTACAGGGTATCAGGGACTCCCTCTAAATTATTTTCAACTTCCTGATTTGGGGTCAGATTTGGATAGTTATAAATATGAGTTTATTTTACACAATAAGAGTGACTTCAGGTTATTTTCTTGTTCTTTCAAAACCTCTCATCTATAAAATGAAAATAATGATTTTGTCCCCTAATTATGGGGTGTGGCATTCATGGAAGGAGTTACATTTATAGAATACTTATATAAGTACATGTTCAGAGCTCTTTCAATTATATTACACTGTTGTTATCAATTACATTATATTCACCACTATCCATCAATATTAACACCATGAACCCCCCCTTGGGTTGCGTATCTTGGAATAGCAAAGACCTCATACCTTTTTGATAACCCTCAACTTTGGCTAGGACGCTTCAGAGATTTGTCAGAAAGTATTTTGTGATTGAATTCTTCCACGGCAACTCTTACCAATATCACCCCTCATCTTAGCCAACAAAGAGGTCGATCATAGCTTACTCAAAAGGACCTCAGCATTGGAGAAAGATCTGGGTGTGAGGTCTACATCTGCCACTTACTGCCTTCAAAACCTTTCACTTCCTATTCTGGGAAATGGCTGTGATAAAAATAAGTTTATTAAAAATGCATCTCTAATGACTAGCATTGACTGATACTTAGAATGAACTCAATAATAACCACTGGTCTAGCTCTTACTTTTCACTTATAAGAAGAAATAATATGACAGTGATAGCTATTTTGCATACAGAGAGGTGAAGCCTTATGCGGCATGATTCCAACCAGAAATCCCTCAGGACAACATTGGGGTATTCCAGGGGGCACATTTTTTCCACAGTGCAGAACATTTAATGGTTTGACTTTGACTTTTTTTTCTCAGTGCCCTGAGATGCTAGGTGAGTCAGGGCATTTCTTGATGCCAATAGAGAGAAAGAGATTGGCTTGGGGGCTGTTCTTTATTCAAGCAAGCATTTTGTTTGTGCGTGTGAATGAGTGGGTGTGCATGCCACTTTTATACTATTGAGGGAATAGTCATGAAAAAAACAGACGAGGTTTCTGTCCTCAGGGAGTTTATAGTCTAACTGGACACAGACATCAAAATATATGTAATGTAAATATATAATATATATATATATATAATGTCAAAATCAAAATGTGTATTGTGTTAAACTTTAACAAGCATTTTAAAGGGGAAGTCAGGGTCCTCTGAGCCCCGGGGACAGTGATGAGCAAGACAGAAGACCCATCTTCTTAAGTGCCTGACACTGTTGGTCGGGAACTTCACTTGTTCCAGAGGCTGCTAATTTTTTTAAGAAACAAGCACAGGCCCTGGCCGGTTGGCTCAGCGGTAGAGCGTTGGCCTGGCGTGCGGGGGACCCGGGTTTGATTCCCGGCCAGGGCACATAGGAGAAGCGCCCATTTGCTTCTCCACCCCCCTCCTTCCTCTCTGTCTCTCTCTTCCCCTCCCGCAGCCAAGGCTCCATTGGAGCGGGGATGGCCCGGGCGCTGGGGATGGCTCCTTGGCCTCTTCCCCAGGCGCTAGAGTGGCTCTGTTCGCGGCAGAGCGACGCCCCAGAGGGGCAGAGCATCGCCCCCCGGTGGGCAGAGCATCGCCCCCTGGTGGGCAGAGCGTCGCCCCTGGTGGGCGTGCCGGGTGGATCCCGGTCGGGCGCATGCGGGAGTCTGTCTGACTGTCTCTCCCCGTTTCCAGCTTCAGAAAAAAAAAATACAAAAAAAAAAAAAAAAAGAAAGAAACAAGCACACTTTTTCCCTTTGGAGACAGCCCCTCATAAGCAACCCTACTGAGGCTCCCGACTCGCACAAAGTGCCGTAAATATTTGATAGTCCCTAACTTTTAAGGAGTTGAGAAAAACAACCTCTCCATTGCCTTCTGTGACTCCAAATGGAAAATCAGGATGGAACATTTTGCAAACATGACACCTCGTCATGGCAAGCCTGCCACCCACTCCGCCGGCTTGTCTTTCTGGGCTGGTGTTTGTCAGTCACAACAAGATGGCTCTGGCCTCTCCCTCTGCCTTCCCTGTCAGGGCCGGGAAAGTGAAACACAGCAGATTGCTTTCGCTTCAATCTGTGACATGGATTCTTATTATCTTTGTAGTTTGTTTTGGGGAGTTACAGCCTCACAGCAACTGCAGAGCTCTTTGTTCAAGAGATGCTTTTTTTCGGTGGGATGGTGTCGTTCGGAAACAAAAGCATATATGTTTCCCTAATTGACGTCAGCTATGAAACGCGTCTACCAGCCGACTATTTAAGAATGTAGAATTTAGGGGTCTCCATGATGGATTTGGGGAACTTGAACTGACTAGTTGTGTGAGTATGAGGGAGTAACTCTGCCTCCCTTAAAAAGGGAGTGAGAGTATGTACCACATTGGGTTCGAGTTAAATAAGGCAACGTAGGCAAACTTACCCTGTTGAATTTTGTATCCTTGGTGCGTAGAGCAGTGACGGGTACCAAGTTAGAACTCAAAACACCGTTTTCTTATCATAATCACCATCGTCATCTTCATTATCATCACCACCGCTGCCACCATCATCTCCACCACCGTCCCCTTCATCAGCAGTATCATCTCTATCTCCATCACCATCATTACCACCATCAGCATCTCCGTCTTCATCTCAGTTTTTGTATATTTAAAAGGGACCGTGAAGTCTATCTCACAGGGGCGGTTGTGAGTGTTGCAGTGCCTAGCACAGTGCCTGGCACACAGTAGATGAGATTTCAACACACTTCCCCCACCATGTGGTCTCCTGAGGGAGCACTTGGCTGAATTAGAAGGGAGACTAATTTCATCCCCATAATGCGACATACGCCCTCGCAGGACTTTCTAGATTCTGAAACACTCTCCTGTAGATCTTCTTCCAAAACCATTACAAGAGACTCATTGGGAAGAAGAATGTGTGTTATTATTTGTATTAATGAACGAGGACACTGGGGCACACCGGGGTTGAAGGAATTGCCGACCACTCCACCATGATGCCTCTGACTTCCCAACGTTGACTTTGATCCCATAGTCACAGCCCTGATAAAAGACAAGATAATAACAAAGGCTGGAAATTGCCAAGCGTAGTATTTTTTAATTTTATTTATTTTACTGCAATCCATAAAAGATTTAATATTACAACTCAATTCCACCCACATAAAAGTTTTATGAAATAATACCCTTACTATTCCATTCTTTTCCAGTGTGGTATAGTTTATTTCATTTAAAAAATGCTGGTGTCATCACACCCTACACAGGTTTTACATCCCAAGGGGTAACACTGATAGTTTGAAAAACATAGAAAACCTTCCCCCAGGGCTTTGTGTCAGAATGACCTGGGCATCTCGCACACAGCCTGGGCCCTACCCTCAGAGTTTTCAAGCTCGTGGGACTGAGGTGGAGTCCTGGCATCTGATTGCTTTCTGAGACTGCCCCAAGTGATCGGATGGGCCGTTGGCTATGGACCAATGTCCTAGTGCTTCTCTGATTGTTTCTACCCAAAACATTCTTCTCTATTTAGTGTGAGGTGTTTTTGTTGTTGTTGTTGTTGTTGATTTGTTTAGTATTTTCTCTATTACTCCCCAGAACATCCTTATCAGGGAACTTTTTCTTCTTTCTTCTTTTTCTTTTCCAAGTGAGAGGAGGGGAGATAGAGAGACAGACTCCCACATGCGCCCTGACTGGGATCCACCAGCAACCCCTGTCTGGGGCTGATGCTCTGCCCATCTGAGGCCATGATCTCAAATAAGCTATTTTTAGTGCCTGAGGCAGAGCCTCCACGAAGCCATCCTCAGCACCTGGGGACAATGCACTCAAACCAATTGAGCCATGGCTGCAGGAGTAGAAGAGAGAGCGAGACCGAGAGAAGGGAGAGGAGGAGGAGTGGAGAAGCAGATGCTTGCTTCTCCTGTGTACTCTGACTGGGAATCAAATCCGGGACATCCACACACCTGGCTGATGCTCTACTACTGAGCTAACCGGCCAGGGATAAACTTTTCTGTCTTGATCTGTCTTTCTTGCTTTTCTAGGAGAAAACAATACCCTTATACTGTGGTTGAAGGGCAGAAGTTTGGCTTATCAGTTATCAGTGAGGATAGGGGGAAAGCTTATGGCTCATGAGCATGACAACCAAGTCCATGTGCTGGGCTGGAGTCATGCAAGGACGAGGCTGTGGTCCTTTATGGGAGGCAGCTCTGAGAAGGAGCTGAAGCATCCCATACAGAACCTGCATGAGTGCATCCCTGGACCGCGAATGGAAATGGGAACGGAAGAATGGCATAAATACTGTCTATCCAGGTTCTCATCCCAAAACTGGGGAACTGGGATTTTTTAAAAAAGTCACCCAGGAATTACCTGAACTCGTACCACCGATACACCAGCAGAGAGGTTGGATTCTTCCAGGGAGCCTCCTCTGCCCTCATCTCCTCCCTGGCTACACTATCTAATTACACGTTTAATCACTTCAGAAGCCCCATTTGTCCGCTCCAGGGTAGCAAGATCCCTCCTCTCCTAGCTGGACGGCCTGGCAATAAACTGTCCATGGAGGGGGGGGGGGCGGTGGATGGACTCTTGAAACCTGTCCCTTGACAAGCAAGAAAGACACGACCAAATAAAAACTGAACTATAAAAACTGAACTTGTTTTGACATTTCAATCTGGTTGTTGTACTCTTAATAATAAAGAAAGAGCAAAGTATTTGTGGATTTACATAAAGAGGCAGCATTTGACATTGAAGTCACTGGGGATTTTTTTTGGTACAAGGTTTTTTATTTTTGCTTATTGGAGGAGAAGAAAAAACAATGAGCTAGGAAAAGACGGAAAGTTCAAGAAAACGAAAAGGCCCAATGCCTATGAGTTTCTGTCACAGCATTTGTCACCACCGGGGTTTCGTGGTCATCTGTGGAAACTTTTCTCTGGGGCCTGTTGCCTCTCCTGACTGTTTGTTTCAGAGGGACCAAGACGGTGTTGGATTTTGCTACCATGAATGAATCTGTTTATGTAGGGATGCCATGAGCCTGGCCCTGTGTACGTTTGCTTTGCTGGGATGTGAAATTTATTTTGATCCTCACAGTTACCCCATGAAGTCACCCATTATTTTCTCCATTAGACAGAGTGACAGACTGCAGCCCAGTGTATTACAGCAGCTTACCTAGGTCACACAGCTAGTTTGCAGGGGACCTGGGCCTTCTAATCTTCCAAACAATCATCAGTTCTAGTCTGTTAAGACCACTTAACAAATCATCATGCAGCTCGGTTATAAAGTCACCTCCAGTGTGCTCACGGTATTTTTTGTAAATTCACCTCTACCCATCCCTCTCTGTCTTTGAGTTCTTCTTTCATCACTCTCTGTCTTCTTGTGCTGCCCCGATACCCCCCCACCACCACCACCTTAAAAATCTAAAACAAGATAAAATAGTAGCAAGCTCCCCTGTGGATTTCATAACTTTGCATACCATATATTTAGTTTAATAATGAAAAATTCCAGCTCCAGGCGATGCATAGGCTAGCATTTCTAATGTTTTTTAAACAGCTATTAATGTAGTCGAGTGCTGTGGCACGTGTGTGTGTGCGCGCGCGCGCCCGCGTGCATGCGTGTTTCTTCCTCCACTATATAATCATCTGCTCAGTGTGCTCGGAAACAGAGCAGGAGCCAGAGGAGGAGCGAGCTGTGATTGATGGGCCAAGACTCGCTGGCAGAAAAAGTCCCATCTGGGGTTGGTTTGGGGAGCAGTCAGATGTTGAGGGGGAGGTCAGCCAAGCGGCCTCGGCTCCCCCTCCCGCAACGCCCCAGCCGTCCACACGTTGCACGGCGCACACACCCTGGCTCGTAACTGAGGCTTGCTTTGAGCAGATGCTTTGTGGTGTGGGTCTAGAGCAGCTGCTAAGTTTATGGAGGAGAAAGCAAGCAGGATGGTGCAGCAGGTATCTTGTTGTTGTTTTTACCTCATTTTATTTTTCACTCGCAATTGTGATTTGGATTAAGCCGCAATCTCTCCTTGCGTTGAGTCTTGATCGCTGTCTGGATGTGTATTCTGCTTCATGAATCACGCCGCCGGGGAGAGGAGAGGGTTTCAGCCAAGAGAGAGAGAGAGAGAGAGAGAGGGAGAGAGAGTGTGTGTGTGTGTGTGTGTGTCGGCTTTTTGCTTGATGTGTGGAACTGAGCTGGTCTTACAACTAGCAGGTTGATGGTCTAATTTTGCATTTTCCTTCTTTGTTTCAGTGCCCCAAGGGCACGAGGCAACTTACTTCTCCCTTTATTCCAGCTCTGGAGGTTTTTCTCTGAGTAGGCGCGATCCCGTGCCACAGAAGCAGAACAGACCAGCCACTAAATAAAGTAAAACAAACTGTCAGCAAGACTGGAGACTGTGGGCACCCGGGAATGGAGAGTTCCCTCCAGCCAGCTGCAGTGGGAGGGGGTCCCGTGGCTGCAGTAGCTGCTTTCTTCGGCTGCGTGGACAGATGTCATCAGCTGCTTTTTTTTTAAGGCTGGACAATTCCTGTGCATGTCTTCATTATAAGGGCTGTGTTGAGGCCAGAAGAGAGTTTTCAGGGAAAAAATGTGGACTGGGAACAAATAAATTCCAGAAGCGAAAGGGGAGAAGATGGTCAGGAAGTTTGACTATTAAAGCCGTGGATACACACACACACACACACACACACACACACACACACACACACACACACACAGAGAGAGAGAGAGAGAGAGAAATCCTTGCTTATTTAAAAGTCCACCTTGGCAGCTATGAAAACAGCCACTTCCCCACTCAGTGAAAGCCAGGCAGTTACCCTGAAAAGAACAAGCCCGTTTCGTGCTCCGCCACGTGAAGGCTATTTTTCGGCTGGAATGTGGTTTGCGTTAGATAGTGAGCCAAACTATTTCGCCAAGTCGGATGGGCTGCCACCCTTTGTTCTTCTTATTAGTTTCCCAAAACTATTAAACCACTCAGGGCAATGAGTGGGAGAAGAGAGAAGAGAGCTCTCGGGGGGGGGGGGAAGCCATCTCATTTTCCGACTCTTGTCTCGGGGAGCCCACCTTGGAGAGGAAATGAAGGCTGCAGGCTGTTTCAGTGACTCAGTGACAACAGGGCTTTTTCTCCATTCGTTTGAGGGGCAGACGGCTCTTTTGAGCACCTGCGTGCAACAGAATCCACACGGTATGCTAATAGACAGATTACGGTGTTTGTCTTAAAAGAGCAATAATACCCTGGCTATTTCATGCTTCAGTAAAATATTTAAATTGCAATGACTTTTTTTTTCCCCCTTTGGTGAATCAGACTTGGTTGCATTTTAATAGCCGGTCGCTCTCAGTAACTGGAGGTCCCGCTCAGTCCGGCCATTGTGGAGTTGCTCTGGTTGAGGTTTGGTGTGTGCGAGGACAAGGCAGTTTCTTCGACGACGTTTATCCCAGATGACGCTCTTTGCTTCAAGTTGCCAGCTAGTTTTTCAGCAGTGTGAAAATATCAGGTCTTGGCTGCTTCCTCCTTTTGAGTCGTTAGCAGCAGCCCAAGACAATCCAGGCACTGAAGTTCAGGGGAAGGTTTGCAAAATCCCTTGAAGCACTTGGGTCCATCATGTGGCGGGGGATGCAGGCAAACCAAAGTCAGGACGCCCCGTCAACTCAGCATACCCCCCCCAGCACCTTGCCTCTGTAAAAACCCGGACCTCTGAGATGCTTTCACTTATTTAGGGAAAGGTGGGGGCTGGCATTGGAGGAAAAGGTGGAAGGCAACTTCTGCGAATGAGGGAATGTCTAGCCAGAATGCTCCAAATAATGTTTGCCCGTCGCTGTCACCTACATGAAGTTGGCTTCAGCTTTCAACCAGGAGCCTCTGTATGTGCCCGAGATTGGCCCCGACATGGACTGGAAAAGGTGCCCTTAAGGTGAATGTAGTTTCCCAGAAAATACATTTTGGCTGTGCTAAGAATCCAGGATAACCGCTGGGGAAGAAACAAAGGCATTTCGGCAGCCATTTGAAGGTGAAAACTAATTCCATGGGAAGTACAATGATCTTAATTAAATATTAGCTGTAATTAGCCCAAAGTGCAAATGTTGGGAATATTAATTAGGGTCTCTCTGGAACTGCTGTCAGTGTTAATAAGTAACTGCGGGGGTCCCACCAACATCTGTTTGAGGACTCCAGGAACAAGAGTGCAATCCAGAGCCCGGATGCCCTGAACGCTACCTGTAGATTCCTTGGTGACCATGGACACAGTTCTTAGAGGTTGGCGCCCTGGGTTTACCAGAATGCCACAGGGTTGGGAAGAGTTTGGTGGTTTGTCCTGGCTCCAGGGGAGTCCCCAGGGAGCCCTCGCTTTTCCTAGGGCAGCCTCAGCGCTTTCTGAAGCAAGGGCCTCGGGTCTGAGCTGCCAGATGCTATCCAGGCTAGCACTCTCACACCTGCGAAGGGTTAACACCCCGATCTGGCTAATGGAATGCTGGCATTTTGGAATTCAATCCCCCAGCACCTGACTTCCCCACAGGGGATAATACAGCCCCGAGGGGAAACGGGTCTGGAGGCCATGGTGTGTACCTGTGGGAGAAAGGCTTCTTTATTTGAAAATGGGGACAAACTCCCCCACCAGGTGGTAGTCCTGCCAAATGCGATGCACCTGGCCACAGGGTGGCTGGCGCTCCGGTTCGGCTCGTGGCTTCTCAGAGAGCTGTCCGGGGCTCTGACCTTAGGAACTCAGTTACCAGTCCTGGGCTGCACTATAGTTAACAAAGCCGGGTTAGGGATGCGACGCAGGCCAGACACTCTAGACCTCCGCACCGTTAACACTCAGGGCCTCACAGTCCCTGGTGCAGGGCTGTCCTGCGCACTGTAGGGTGTTAACAACATCCCTGGTCCCCACACACTAGATGCCAGTAGCAGCCCTCCTCCTAAGTTGTGACAATCACAGGTGTCTCCTGTCATTGCCTAATGTCCCCTGGGGAACAGTTACCTCTGTTTACGAACTGATACGAAGCGCCCAGCACGGTGCCTGGCACCCACTAGGCTGGAAGGGAGGCGTCGCTCGGTGTGTTTTCTGATCACACTGGTGAAGGGAAGAGGAGGCCTTGCAGATGGAGCTCAGAAGCCTGAGGCCATTGTGGACCGGCCCCTCCTCAGCCCACCTGCGCTGAGTTTCACGCCTACACGTGTGCATGTGTGTTTACAGTTTAGAGAGCCTGTGATGGATGGGAAGACAGCTCTGAAAAAGATCCAGAGGTTCCCTCTCACCCTTTTGCACTGTCCTCAGCGCTGACGATCTCCGGGTCTAGCTGAGCCGCCCTCCTTCTCTCCCTGCTTTGTCGCCAGCTTTATTCCCTGCCCTGTTTATGCAAGAATGGCTTCTGCAAGTTGGCATTGGCATATTTCATCATACTCTGCCACAGAGAGAAGAGTTGTTTCTGGCAGGAGAGTTAAATGTAGTTTAGGCTTTTGGGGTCATAAGGTCTCTGTCTGAACTACTCAACTTGATCATCGTAGCACAGTGAATGCAACTGTGTCCCAATAAAACTTTATTTATAAAAACAAGTAGTGGGCCAGATTTCTCCCATGGGTCATTTGCCAACTCCTCGCCTTCTATTCCTACAAGTATCTCCTGTTGGCAAATTAAGTTTTACAGAGCCCAGGGTTCGTTAGTCAAGCGCGCTTTCACTTTAGCAAACCTTTGTAAATGCGTACTTGGCAGTGAGCCCGCTCCTGTAGACAGGAGATGGAATGGAGGGTGGGACACAGTCTTCTGCCCTCAGGATGCTCACAGACAAATAGGCAGGTGATGGCAGTGGTTGGCATGCTGTGAGCTGTGGCTACAAGCTGTAGGGAGGTATAGAAGGCAGGCAACTGACGTGGTTTAAGTGTCAATGACGACTTGCTGGAGGAGAGAGCTCCTGATCTGGGACCTGAAAGACGGGTGGAGACTAGCTAGGCAGGGGAGTAGGGGAGGACTTTCCCAGAAGGGGGAAGAGAATGGGAAGACTCGATGGCATAGGAAGGATGGAGCGACTGTCGGCTTCCCAAGGGTGGGCCCTTCTTTCTCCAAAACAGAGAGTGCTCATATCCTGGCAGAGAGGCCTCGCAAGTTTTGCTGGAGGTGGTGGGACTGGCTCACTCTTCCTGAGATTGTGGAAAACTGAAGAAAGACCATCCCAGCAGAGTCCCCAGGAAAGTGCTTTGTGCTGGGGTGGTGGAGAGAAAGAGCCGTCGGGAGGCACCGTCTCTCTCCACCGTTGCTCCTGCCATCATTCTGTGCCCCACTGTGAGACCACACACGTAATCCTTTGAATTCAGAAATGAGGCAGGTGAGAGGTGAGGCAGGCTGAAGCAGACACGTGGGCAGAAGGAGCACCTGTTACAATGAATTTCTCTTTCGAGCGTCCTCCAGGTCCCATCGTGTCTGGGGCTTCTTCTCAGCCAGAGAGAAGTGGCATTTGTCTGGACTGTCTGGACTCAGTGACGTGTCCCTTGCACAGCCTAGTAGAAGGAAAAGATGCCAGTCGGCTCATAAACAGCAGAAGATCTTTTTTTGTATGAATCAAGGCCATTTTGGTTGTTAGTAACAGAAAAGTTTAACCAAATAAGACATTTTCTGACTCCTGTGACTAAAACAAACAGCGGCCTTCCTAACTGCCGGTGCGGCTGGATCCGAGGCCTCAGGTGATGTCAGCGGGCCCGGTGGGTCTGTGTCTGCATTTCCCGGCCCCGTGTTCCTCTGGGCTGGCTCCCACTATAGGCAGGCCCCCTTTAAGGGGCAGCTCCTGGCTCCAGGCTCACGGTATTTTTTCCATCTGCTAATGGCCGTTGAAAGAGAACTTCCTCCCAAAACTCCAGCAAAGTCTCTGGATTAAGTCTCAGGGTCATTACTAGGGCTTAACTCACTAACTGCTTCAGATAGATGGGCATGAACCCCCATCCCCGTGACTGTGAGCGTGGAACCCCTTGATTACGCGTGCTGGGTCAGGCCACGGTCTCTGGGTCATAGGAGGCGAGACTCAGCCACATCTGCTCTAGGCTGAGAGTGGGAGTTACCCCCTCCACAAAAAATAAAACAACAACAACAACAAAAACAAACACACACGCACATTTTCCTTGAAGAACAGTGAACAGCGAGTGGCGATGACAATGAGCGCGTCCTCAGGTTTGGTAGGGACGGACAGGGTTAACTTTTCGTGGGTAGTGACTCAACCACAGCCGTGCAGACAGCCCCTGCTCAGCTCCAGACGCTGTGAAACCCACTAGGAAGAAAGGCTCGGTGGCGCGTTTCTGCTTCTCTGGACACAGACACTCGGAGAAACGACTCCGGGGGGGAGGAAGAGGGCTGATGGAAATGCTTCCACCTGTAACGTGTTTTAAACTTAGCCTCCTCTTAGTCCTCTTCAACGTGTCACCTTTAACGTTCTAATTAAGGTCCCCTCTAAACAAATGAACCAGCTCTGTGCGCGGCTCTTGGAATAAAACTTCTCTTTTCCCGTCTGGGTCCTAATGTTTTGGCTGCGCTCAAGTTGCTTGAACTGTGAAGAGGTTCTCGAGTGCTGGTGGTGAGGGGACCGAGGGGACGTGAGCCAGCCTGACGCTTTTGCCCCGCTATCGCTATATGGGGGGCTGAAGTCACATCTCACTGACCGCGGACGGTGGGGGAGGCTGCTATTTCACGGGCTTGATTGCCAAGGTTTTATTTTCTTCTCTTTCTGACTATGTGATTCTATGTCTTAAGACCATGGAATATTTAGACCTCTGGATTACAGTTTCTGCTGCTGCTGTTTCTCTCTCTCTCTCTCTCTCTCTCTCTCTCTGTGTGTGTGTGTGTGTGTGTGTGTAGGGTAGTAGAGTTATGGGGATGGGACTGGAGGTAGAGAAAGATAAATGTTTCCTGAAATGGAAACATTTGAATCCAGGTTGTTGTTTTTTTTAATTCCTTTGACTTGGCTGCAATTATCATACTGCATGCTTTGCCTTGATCTGAAGGGTGAATTGTTATATAATACTCTGTGCTTATAAAAAAATAAGGCAGGGGTGGGGGGGAGGCTGAATTAAGTCCAACACTTTGCAGAGGTAGTTAAAATGGGGATATCACAGAGTGCCATCTTTGTCCAAATTAGGCCCTGAAATGCCATGGGCTGCTTCATATTGGCACTGGGGACACCAGTCACGCATGCGCGCACACACATCGTGGTCATTAAAAAAGAGCCCCCCCCCATCCTATTGTATGAGCCAAGACACATAAAACTTTGATTAAATTTAAATGCTTAGATGAATTGTCTCCCCTCTCAGGAACACGCATGTTCAATTTAATCTCTCTTGGCATTTTAAGCATCAAAGCAAGGCTCTGCTGTCTCTGGAGACAACTACATGCTCACATGTCCCCAAATGGGAATGAAATCAGGAAGATCCACCAGAAAAATCCAACCCAGGAGCACACCAATGCTCACCGTCTTTGGCTGCCGGGCTGGACGGCTTGGGGAAAGGGACTTCCCCTTTCCCAGCCTTGATTTCTGCATCTGTACAATGGGGTTATACAAACAATGGTGCTACTTCCTCAGAGCATCCTGCAGGTTTTGGGGGACGGGTCTCAGGCTCTTGGCACAATGCTGGCACCTGCAGAGTGTCTGGGTAGCTGTTGTCTGTGGGACCTGGGGAAGAGTTGTGCTTGGTAGCCACTCATGATTTTCTCTTTCTCTCCATCTTCGTGATTTTCAGGGTAATCAGGAAGCAGCAGCTGCCCCTGACACAATGGCTCAGCCTTATGCTTCAGCCCAGTTCGCTCCCCCCCAGAACGGCATCCCCGCGGAATACACGGCCCCTCATCCCCACCCGGCGCCAGAGTACACCGGCCAGACCACCGTCCCCGAGCACACGTTAAACCTGTACCCTCCCGCCCAGTCGCACTCGGAGCAGAGCGCCGCGGACACCAGCGCGCAGACCGTCTCGGGCACCGCCACAGTAAGTGGGCTCCAGTCTTGGGGTGGCGCGGGAGGGGGTCAGGCAGCGCCCCCAGGCTGCCGGTGGGGACAGAGAGGCGCACCTGCCCACAAAGCGGTCCCTAAACGCGTCTTTGGCATCCCAGCTCTGCAAAGCTTACCTCCTCTGCGGGCGTCCTCCCTGTGACTTATTTACATGGACACATTTGCCATGTTTCCTTATAAAGGGAAACTTTCACCTCCTTTCTGTTGCTACAGTTTTGCCTTTTCTGGAGTTGTGTCATCTCTGTGGAATCATACACTACGTAACCTTTTTTAAAATGGCTTTGTGGAGGTATAATTTGCATACCATAGGATTCACCAGTTTTAGCTGTGCAATTCAGATTTTTTTGTATATTTAGAGTCATGCAACTGACACCACAGTCTAATTTGGGAACCCACCACCCCAAACACAAATCTTGTGCCCCCTTGATCCCCCCTGCACGTCTTCACGAACCTGCCTCAACTTACCTAATGCTTAGAGACTCATCCTTGGTCTTGTGTGTCCCTAGTTCTGACGTTTTGTTTCTGAGCCCTGGGGTGTGGAGGCCGGGACTGCAAAGGGGCAGCAGAACGAACTTTGCAGGGTAGTGAAGCTGTTCTGTACATTGATAGTGAAGTTTATATAATTATGTACCCAAAAGAGTAAATTTGATTGCAGGTGAATGGGCTAAATGGGTTAAAAAAAAATCAAGCAAGCAAACCCAAGAGAAACATTTTAATACTACCGTTAATAAAAACTAACGTTACTGGCTATTAATCAAAGACAATCCCAAACAAAAATAATTATCAAAATGAAACAGTTTGAGTACACCTAAGATATCCGTGCATACCAGAAGGCATATATGTTCATTGACAAAACCTTGTTTTGCAGAATTCTTTAGAATCTTGGGTTCACCAAGCCACTAGTCTAGAACATTTTGTATGTACTAGGCAATTGTGCCTCTCTCTTCTGCCCCCAGGCCTCGGGAAAGAAGATTGTTATTTTAAAGCAAAATATATTTCCTGTAACTTAAAAGCAACAGATGACTAACTTTGCTACCTGGTATCTAACCTAGAGGTTAGATTTGGAGAATTTAAAAAATAATGCACATTCTAAAGTTTTCTATTGTTTCCCCCCTTTTTTACATCGTACAAAACATAAAAGCTACCATTTTAACGTATACGATTCAGTGGCATTAGAAACATTAACAGGGTGGTACAAGTAAATTACTCTGTTCAAGAGCATCTTCGTCACCCAAAGGACGCCATTGGCCCATGAAGCACACGCTCTCCATTCTGCCTTCCTCCAGCCCCTGGCAACCACCAATCCATTTTCTGTCTTTATGGCTTTGCTCTTCTGGCTTTTTCATATAAATGAATGTATAGGTATCACCTTTAGGGTCTGTGTTCTTCCTGGTAATAGAATGCTTTCAAGGTTCATCCATATTGTAAAATGTATCAGACCTACATTCCTTTTTACGACTGAATACTATTCTCTTGTATGGATAAACCATTTGTTGATACATTCAACCATTAGTGGGCATTTGGGTGGTTTCCCCTTTTGGCCCTTGTGAATGTGCTGCTATTGCCTTTTTGTGTCTGCCCGCTGCTGTCACTTTGGGTTCAGTGTATTAAATGTGCTTGCTGACTTTGCAGGTATTTGTGTTGTGCTGATGACCAGCTGGTAGTGATGGAGTTGCTGTCTGATTTGCTTGTTGGTTATTTTGTGATAATCAAGGTGATAGGGCTTTGGGAGGCTATTTTAGGACTGCAAAAAAAGTTAAAGCAGACATTATTTATTAAACCTCAACATATGCCAACTATCCTATGGTTTTGCAAGTTTCATTTATTCATTCAGTCACATTCATTTATTCATTCACAAATATATATTAAACCTCTGCTTGGGCCAGGACTCATTCTAGGCGATGTGGTTGAATCCAACAGAAATGGTCCTTTTCCTCTTGTAACTTAGTGTGAGAGACAGAGTGAACATGTAGCGATCAGACAGCTATATAAACACAAGTTATAATCTATGCTCTTAAGAAAAAGACAGTGGGATGGGAGAGTAAAGGAGGGTAGAGGTGCTGTCTGCAAATGAGTAGTCCAGGGACCTTTCTTCAAGGCGATGCTATTTAAGGTGAGAAGACAAAGCTTTTCAGGTAGAAAGAACCGCAAGGTCAACAGCCCTGACCTTGACTCATTCAAAGAACTAAAAAGAGGCCAGTGTATGTAGGGCATGTGGAGAGGGTTTGGGGTGAAGGGGACAGTGGCAAAGGACGGGATGGGAGCAATCAGTAGGGGTCTTATCCCCCAGGCCTGGTGGCTTTGACAAAGGGGGTGGAGTTACCCAGTAGGACGCCATTAAAAAGCTCTAAGCCAGAAGAGGTATAAAATGAGAGTTTAAAAGAAAGGGTTAATGAAGTCCACCTGAAAGGAAATTTTAATCCAGCTGGGGAGTTGACATGCTCAACTTCCTTCTCTCCCAAAAAGAACCCTTTTAGAGATCAACACAATTAAATTTCAGTAGCACGTCAGCTGTCCACCGTGCCCCAGGCACCGCAGCGAGAGGAACTGGAGAGCAGACAGGCTCTCTTCCCTTAGAGAGCATCCGGGCCACTGGAGATAATTAGACGTGTTCTGTTAATTATTGTAATATGACAAGTTCTAGAGCGTGGAGACAATAGAATCAGTCCTGAAATTGGGCAAACAACCCAGAGATGTGGCTCAGGCGATGCCCAGAGTTTTTGAAGGGCAGCGAGCCCCTCTCTGAGTTTGGAGTGTGCGAATTTGTGAGGGGGCTGGTCGGCAGGTGACTCTGTCTTCCTTAGCAGTGTTTGGGTGGTGGTGGACCCTCACAGGACGTTGTAAAGGAGAAAGAACCATGACAAGCTGAAGCGGGTGGCGTGGTGGCCGATCCTGATAAAAGGAGCCATCTTGCTTTCTGCTGCAAACTATTACACACAATACGTTTCTCTCTCCTCTGGCCAAAAAGGAAGATGCGTCTGCGGTCTGTGACCTACTTCTGAGCGTGCTTCCCTGACCTGGCTGCGCAGAACGCGGCTGCCGAGGAGCTTGCTCGGACGTCTCTGCATCCGCACACGTGTTCCGCGGGCACCTCCTCTTCCCTCCGGGCTCTGCATTCCCCAAGGAGGGAATTCAACCTCAAAGTGGGTCAGACCCGGGCTTCTGCCAGCCCCGGAAAACATGCCCCCTGTGTTAGCACACCTGAGTTGTTTTCCACAGGTTAGCGTTGGACCTGGACTAACTCTAACGGTTCTTGGACTTAGACCCCTGGGGCTTAATGCCAATCTGAGGGGGGGGGGGCACTGTGGAAGCCATATTTCTTGAAGAAACAGAATAGTTTTGGGTAAGAAAAAAATCCACCCATCTGCTAGGCTCCAAGAACTTCTAACATATGCCCACGATTTAACATAAAGTGCAGAATTTGTGGAAGGGAAGCAGGGGGCTCCCAGAGCCCCCAACCAGAGCTGGGGAAGGTACACACAGTAGACTTCCCAGGTCATCCTTACGGTTGTCCAAGGGCTGCGATGAGTCCCCACAGGACATTTTTCTGCTGAGTGTCTGTTTCATGTAAGCCTCCAAACACATCACGGATCACTGTGCTGACAGAGCCGATACTGTATTATATTAGATACCACTCCTGACAAGGTATTTTACTTTTGACATATTATAATTAGAGATTTGCAAGTGGTGAATTCTCCATGTATCTCCAATAGCAACTTAACTTCTATTTTTAACACCTCTGCAGTCTGTTTAAAAGTCTCCCACCAGCTCTGGGATCTGACGGGAGAAAGAATGTGGGTCCCCGCGCTCTTTCCTGAGCTCTGGGCTCTAGCGACAGAAAGAAGAGCTGTTTGGGGAACCAGCTTCTTCTTCATCCTCAGCCGCTTTTGCTGGAGTCCTCTGTCTCCAGATCTCATTAATATCTTTAAGACAATAAGACGTTGGTTAGCGATGACTTCCTAGTCTTAACCATTTCCATATTGGCTCCGTTCTGCCAGTCAGTTATGTACCTATGGTATGGGGAAACCGTCTCAATGCATTCCTCTTTGTTAATCAGGCGTTATTATTAATTGCCAGTCATTCAGGTTTGTGCTTAAAAAGTCACACATCAAAAAAGGCTATACAATGAAAACTAAAATTTCCTAATGACCACACCCCTAGTTCTCAGTCTCCCTGCTAGAAAGTACAGTTACCCATTCCTTATCTTTTCTTTTAGGAGTGTTTTATGCAAATACAAGCATATGCCTGTGCCTTAATCCGTTCAAGCTGCTGTTACAAAAATACTATAGTCTGGGTGGCTTAACAATTTTTATTTCTCATGGTTTGGGTGCTGGGAAGTCCAAGATAAGGCACCAGCAGATTCAGTGTCTGCTGAGGACCCACTTCCTGGTTCATAGACATCTTTTCACTGTGTCCTCACACGGGGGAGGGGGCTAGGGCACTGTCTGTGACTTCTTTTGTAAGAGCTCCACCCTCATAATCTGGTCACCCCTCCCCAAGACCACACCCTCTAATACTAACACCTTGCAGGCTAGGATTTTAACGTATGCATTTTAGGGAGACACAACCATACAAACATTCAGTCTATAGCAGCCTGCTTGTCTCTCTCTCTCTTTATCTATCTAACTATCTATTTTTCTATCTATCTATCTATCTATCTATCTATCTATCTATCTATCGATCTATATCTATCATCTCTATCATCTGTACACTAGCTTGCTCTGTCTCTAGATCAATCTTAATATTCTCTAACTTCTTACTAGTTCCTGTCTCAAAAGGACAAACTGATGCCTACTGAGCACCCGCTTTGGCACTCTGTATCTGGGAGGTCATTTTATATTTCACTTTAAAATCCAACTCATTCTTTTCCATGTTTGCCATGGACTTCAGGTTGCTTCTGGGGTTTATCTGGCAATGTTGCTATTCCCAATAGCTGTAGTGAACGGCTGGGTTCAAATATCACTGTCCACCTCTGGGTGTCTGTGCGTGGGAGGATTGAGGGAAAAAGAGAGAGAGAGCGCTCATGGACACAGACCGCAGTGTGGCGCTTGCTGCGGGAGGGGTCGTGGGGGAAGGCGGTGGAGGGCGGAGGGTGTACAAATGGTGATGGAGGGAGACTTGACTTGGGGTGATGAGCGCACAATCAATGTATAGATGATGTGTTTTTGAATTGTGCACCTGAAACCTGTATAATGCTGTTAACCAGGGTCACCCAAATTAATTCGAAAGGAAGAGAGAAAGACAAATGGATTTAAAATGTAGATACAGCTCACTTACGCTACAGAGAGCCCACCTGCACCCCGCAGACAGCTCCTGGAAAGGCCTGCTGCCCACTCCTTGCCCAACCCAGCACATTCTCCGGCGTGTGCTGGGGCGTGGCCACTCCTAAAGTAACGTGACAGTTGTCCAGGGTCCCTAAAGTAACGTGACCGTTGTCCAGAGTCCCTAAAGTAACGTGACAGTTGTCTAGTGTCAGGAGAAGAAAAGGGAAGGTGTCCTACAGCCCATAGTATACACTCTTTTATGTCTCATCTCATTTGTCCTCACTCCAGACCTTTTAAGTGACACCAGCACTCCCCAGGTTACGCTGGGGAAGAGGAAGGACAAAGAGGTTAGTGACGTTGTAAGTGGGGAGTGGCCGAGTCTAGATCTTCAACCAGATCCGTCTGATGTCAAAGTCGAGACTCTTCCCTCCACTCCCAGAGAGTCCCTAAAGGGTCCCCAGGCTGACAACTTGTCTGACCAGTGCCTGACGCCAGGGTAACGGACCTCGAGTTCTTCCCTGGATGGTATCTTCAGCTCCACTGTCCAGTTTAGAGAAGCAGGCCAGTTAAGAACAGGGGCTCCGGATTGGTCAGAGTGGGACCCTGTGCTCCACTAATTTTTCTTTTTTAATTTTAATTTTTTTATTTGTTTCAGTTTATATTCATTATTATTCTTTGTCAGTTTTAGGTGTACAGCATCATGGTTAGACAATCATATACTTATAAACTGCCCCCCCCCCTGATATTTTCAGTATTCAACTAGCAGGAAATATAGTTATTACAACATTGTGGCTCTATGTCTCATGATTATTTTGTGAACTATGAGGTTGTACTTCACCTTGTTCACCCTGTCTCCCAAGTCCCCTCCCCTCGGGCATCCATCAGCCTGTTCTCTGTGTCTACGAGTGTGTTTCAATTTTGTTTGTTTCTTTAATTTTGTTCTTTAGATTTCACACATAAGTGAAATCATATGGTATTTGCCTTTCTTTGTCTGACTTATTTCACTTAGAGTAATGCCTTGGAATATTACTCCATCATAAAAAAAAAAATAAATAAAAAAAAAAAAAAAAAAAGAAGAATCTTACCATTTACACCTCTCTCTGCTCCACCATTTCAAAGCGGAAGGACCCTGGGTTGGTCGTTTGACCACTCTGATATAACGTTTACCTCTCCCTTCCTGCACGGGGCTTCTGCCCCTCTCTCCAAACCACCTTCCGCTGACCTTCTAAACCGCCACCAGAGATGAATGATAAAACACTAGGGGGCGCCTCTCCCTGGGGGAGAACCGTGACCTCTTGTGCTTACATTAAAATCTTGGAAATATTGGGGAGGGACGTTGTGACTGACAATAGGGTAAGTAGCTATATCAAAACAGGAATTAGGGAATAATAATCTCAAATATAATAGTTTTTGCTCAGTTGCATCCAACTCTGTTCTGAGCACTTTACATGCATGATCTCAAGTAATTTGGATTCTCCATCACCAAAAACTAAGTAAGGAGGAGGCCTTGTCATCCTACATTATAGCTGAGGATCCTGAGGCAAGTGACTTCCTGAAGGTCACTGGAGCTAACAGGTAGGAGCTGGAGCTCAAAGCCAGGTGTGTCAGACTCAGGACCAAAACTCTTAAGGGCTGGAAGCCCAGAGGGCACCCCCAGGCATGCCCGGGTACACACACGCGCGGACTCTGCTCTGAATAGTCTGTTGCCGAGGAAAGAAATGCTTTGCCTGGGAATTACTCACTCCGCCCTGGGAGGGCCCCGGCAGACCCAAGCCTGTGCCGTATCACCGGCTTAGACTGTGCTCTGATTTGAGACCTGTGCCTTGAGCAAATTCTAATAACATGTTTTGGTGGCTTCAAAATTGTCTTTTCAGATGACAGTGTGGCTGAGCTGTTTTGTCAACAGCAGTTCTATTTTTCTGAGGTTCACAGTTACTTTAAAGACATAGGTACTGCCTGACCAGGCAGTGGCGTAGTGGATAGAGCGTCGGTCTAGGATGCAGAAGACCCAGGTTCGAGACCCTGAGGTCGCCAGCTTGAGCGTGGGCTCATCTGGTTTGAGCAAAAAAAAAAAAAAAAAAAAAAAAAAAGCCCACCAGCTTGAACCCAAGGTCGCTGGCTCCAGCAAGGGGTTACTCGGTCTGCTGAAGGCCCATGGTCAAGGCACATATGAGAAAGCAATCAATGAACAACTAAGGTGTTGCAACGTGCAATGAAAAACTGATGATTGATGCTTCTCATCTCTCTCCGTTCCTGTCTGTCTGTCCCTATCTATCCCTCTCTCTGACTCACTCTCTCTGTAAAAATAAATAAATAAATAAATAAATAATATTTTAAAGACATAGGTACTGTCTCTTACGCCCTCACAAGGCTGAGGATTATGCTTCTGCCTGCGCTGTATGCTTTGGAATGAATGGCCCATGGTTTTCAGGATAAATGAAAGGTTTCCATGACCTCATACGAGGGTCATTTTAATGTTCTAAAGCCCCTGTTCCCCAGAAAGCCCAGTTCTGGTGGGCCTAAAGGCATAATTGAGCCAAAGTTAGTATAATCTCAAGAGGAACGGACATAGCAGTAAGCGTCATGGACCCATGTCTCTGGACCTGAGACCAGGGCTACAGCCTTGAATTTTGATAGAATTGAAAGTCCTCATGACAGGCTGGAAATGATGACACTAGATAAACACCCTTGGGTGTTATCAGAAGCAGTAAAGATTCCAGGTAAGGAGCTTGGAGCTTCTACTTCAGTCCTGACCCAGAGTGGGTCCAACGGCATGTGATAGAACCTCACTATCTTCCTTGATATATGTGAGGCTTACAGTGGTGATGAAGTCCCTAATGATGAGCTCAAGGAGGCCTTAGCACAGTGATGGGCACATAGTACACACTCGACCATATGGACCATTGTCATGACAAGATAATTACATCATTCTTTATTTTTTTTTTTTTTATTTTATTTACAGAGACAGAGAGAGAGTCAGAGAGAGGGATAGATAGGGACAGACAGACAGGAACGGAGAGAGATGAGAAGCATCAATCATTAGTTTTTCGTTGCGACACCTTAGTTGTTCATTGATTGCTTTCTCATATGTGCCTTGACCGCGGTCCTTCAGCAGACCGAGTGACCCCTTGCTCGAGCCGGCGACCTTGGGTCCAAGCTGGTGAGTTTTGCTCAAACCAGATGAGCCCGCACTCAAGCTGGCGACCTTGGGGTCTCGAACCTGGGTCCTCCACATCCCAGTCCGATGCTCTATCCACTGCGCCACCGCCTGGTCAGGCAATTACATCATTCTTGATGGGAAATCAGAGTGTTCTTCTCTGTCCTAAATTCTTCATTCTAAATTTTTTTTTTTTTTTGTAGGAGAATAATCTATCAGAAGAATTGTGGAATGTCATGTCTTCTGAGTCAAATGAACACTCAAATTCCCACATTTATTGTAAAAAGTAATTCTTTTATTTAATAATATTCCTACATGTAGTTTTCAATCACACGTGCCTGAATGCAGCTGATTGATACAAGTCAAGACCATGGACAAACAAGGGTCAGACTCATTAGAGAAATAAATGACTGAGGTTTATTTTTTCCAGAAGGCCCAAAGACATCCTGCTACTGAAGAAAGATGTGATCTATTCAGAGTTCAGGTTCATGTTCCCTTGTAATCATGTTTCAGTTGCAAGTCTTGAAGCCACCTGACAAGTTTCATCTTGATTTTCACCTCTGTGTTTTGTACTTTTTCATACCTAGTCATTGTCATCAGTTTCACCCTCTCAGTATGACTAAGCAGTCTCTGTCCTTGATTAAGATGTTGGTCTGTGGGCGAGGAGGAACACACAGTGGCATTCTGGTGTTGGCAGTAATAACTGGATAATCTGCAGATGAAGTGGGCTGTCTATGAGCTGGTCTATCGACTGGTCTCGGTGTTTGAAGAACCTACAGGAACTGCCTTTGCAGAGTTTACAGCCTCGTTAGGTACTTTTGCTGCTTTGTTTGTTTGTTGTTTGTTTGTTTTTCAATGAATTTAGAAGCAGGTATTGATCTCTTCTGAGGGCAGGATTTGAATTATTCAGTAGTCACGCATCAGCTTCTGCTCTTAATTTGTGACTATACATTGTGCCAGCTTTATATAATGAGTAAGTATGAATTCTGGACTCTGTTTGGATTCTGGTCTGTAGAAAGAAGTTGGCTTTGCTCTCTCTGTTAACTGAGGATTCATGGATGGGTCTCCCCACAGGGTTAGAGCTGGGTGGAGCCAGAGAGTTTACCTAGTTCAACCTGATTGCACAGATGAATGGAGATCACATAAGTTTAGGGCTGGAACTCGAGTACTTTAAGGCCCAGGCAAGTAATGTACATGTTTGAAAGAGATTGGTTTATGATGGAGACGTAGGCAAAATAAATGATTCATTTTCCTCACTCATGTGGGAATAATCAAACCATAGGCATGATACTATGAGACGGTTTGGTAGGGCCCCTGTGGTCATCTAGATCAGTTGTCAACACCAGCGTGGTTAACTCCTTTGCAGACCTGCTCAAAATTTCTGGTGGGCCAGTGGTTGAAAAAACTCACTGGTCTAGATGAAACATGGTCCATCCACAGGGGTTACAATTGGTCCATCCAACCACCGCCATATTAGATTGCACACCCAGTATTATAAATATCATTTGATTTTTATTCAGGAGTTAAGAACAGTTTGGATTTTTGTGTACTGTCCTGTTCTCTCCTGCTTCATTCATTTTGTTATCTTCCCAGATACTGAGTTTATAACCCCTGACTTAATCTTATAGCCTTAATAGATAACCTATAATGCTTCAGTGTGACAGTGTAGAGAGAGAGAGAGAGAGTCATAGAATGTTAGAGCTCAGAAGGAGCATCTTGCCTACCTGCTTCATTGATGAACAATGCTGGACTCAGACAAGGAAGGTGACCTACCTGAGCCACACAGTGCACGTCACAACAGAAACCAGAGCAGGGACATCCTAAAAGAAACTTTCTACTGAGCCATGCGCCTCCTTGTGCATTGAAGCTGCTTTGACCATCCTTTTTTTAATCTCTCTGTCTCCTGGGCCCTGCAATAGTTTTCAAAATCCAGTTACGCCGAGTTATTGCCAAGTAGAAATAGACAAAGCTCATGACCCCGCCTTTCGGAGCGGGTCGGGCTATGTGCGTTGAGGCCCCATTCCTCTTTGACGATCTATTTTGGTTCCTAGCCAGAGGTTTCAGCCACTAGCAGGCCTTAGACCCACAAAGGTTTTCCAGACTTCTAAAAGGAGTTGTTATTTTATCAGGTTCTCTCCTGCTGATCCCGGTGGCTGTGTTGATGCTCTTTCCATAGGGTTATGTATTCCAACCAGCTTCAATGCCAGTCGCTCCTGGGTCAAAACAGTCTCACTAGAGTCTGGGTTTCCACCATTGCATCCCCGGAGAGCACGGAGGCTGGCGGATTGTTAAAGCGGAGCCTGGAGGTAGAGCTAGGTCCGAGTCAATGCACAAGCTCCCGGGGAGGCGGGAGCTTCAAGGCCGGGTTCTGCACTCCGGCAGATTCATAACCCCTTGTGAGGTAGGTAAGCCTGATGGGTGAGCCGGCTGTGTGGAGATCATGCTGAAACTCCCACGGACCCCCCAACTCCTGGAACTTCAGTGAGAAGGTCACTCTAACCCAGACAATAGGCATTCCTTCGGCATCAGGAACAGAATGTACCCAGGTTGGAGGACCTGACTTTTATTTGATCTCCACATCCTTGGGAAAAAGCTACATGGCAATTTCATTCTTCAATAAACCAAGGTTTGCAGACTGTCTGGTTCAAAAACAAACCAGACTACCAGGACGAAGGTAATTTGAAGGCTTAAGTGTTGCAGACTTGTTTTGGAAGCGAAACTGCAGTTTTCCTTCTTGAAAAAAAAAAGATCATAGATTTAGCAACAAATAAGACAATTCAGAATTTGGGCTGTTCTGGTTTTTTAAAAGGGGGGAAATGAAAGTGTGCATCCTGATTGGTAGATCAGAAAAGCAGACAGAAATTCTTGGAATGAAAGGAAGAAAAAGAAAGAAGAGGCAACGATTACTTACTAATAATATATAGATAACGGTGACTAGCAGTTGGAGGGCACAGACGAGATGCCCAATGCAGGGATGCAGCAAGTTCATACAAATGATCTGATTGAATCTTACAGCAGCCGCAGGAGGGAGTACCATAATTAATCCCTCGTTAACTGGGTGAGAAAACCAAAGCACAGAGAAATCAACGTTCAAGGTCATGTCACAAAGCTAAGAAAGGCGGAGCTTGTGTTCAAAGGCAGCCAGTCAGACTCCGGGGTCCACTTCCACACTCACTGCTCCAGCCACGCACAATGTCGCGCACGTCCACATTCCATGACCCGTCATGGGACCGATGTGAAGATGCCAAAAATCACAGATGAGGAAACAGCAGCACGGATGTGAAGGGACTTGTCCCCGTGGCCACGCAATCAATAGCACGAGCTCACCTGACAGGCTCACCTGTCTTGCAAAGGTCTGTTAGTCCCCTAGGGGGAAAGAACCCAGTTTCTGAGCTCATGCCCTCTGGAGGCTTGTGCAGTGACTCGCACCTAGCTCTACATCAGGGGTCTCAAACTCGCGGCCCACGGGCCGCATGCGGCGAACAATTTTGTGCGGCCCGCAGACTAATCCACGAAGTTCAAAATATTTTGGATAAAATTAAGTAAGCCTAGGGGCCTACTTGTATTTTTCATTTCTCTAGCATCCTAGCTAGATATTAGCTTAGTTAACAGCAGTTGTGATGCGAACTACAGTTTCTGGTCGTTTTGTGACACTGAGTAAACTGCATGTACGATTGTGCTTGTTGTACTGATTTTTTTTTGTTTTCAACTGCAGTGAGAAAAGTGTTGCGTAACAGTTGCCTTTTGTAGACCTAGTGCGGCCCGCCGAATGGCTGTGATTTTGCTCTGCGGCCCACATGCTGAGTTGAGTTTGAGACCCCTGCTCTACATCAAGACTATGATATAATAATCTGACCATTAATTAATTAATTAATTACTAACCCACCAGAGGTCTGGTGGATTTCCCAACCCACCTTGAATTACTTCCCATTAGAAGTAGTTTATTTTACCTAAATGATGTTCAACGCTATTTTAATCATGACAATTCCATGGCAGACAAATGTCTTAACAATCTTCGTCCCCACAATTCTGTGTTTAGCTTGAAATTGTTTCAGTTCTTTCTCTCTCTGTCTCTCTCTCTCTCTCTTTCTTTCTCTCTCTCTCTCTCTCTCTCTCTCACACACACACACACACACATACCCTCCCTACAGTGACATCAGGTGGCCCATGGAGTGAAAGGGGCCTTCCAACTACTTGGCAAGCTGACTAGAGAAAGCCTGGGTCTCCCAGAGAAACCTGCTACAAGGAAATCGCTAATTATAACCCAAATTGTATTTGACTCCTGCATCTTTGCTTCACATTGTAACACTGTAATTTAAAGAGATTGTTCCCTGGCCTTTTTTTTTTCGGGGGAGAGATTAACTACCATTTTTTACTAAGAAAAGTGGTGGTAATGTCGATGACAGGAGGTGGGTCCCGCCCCCCCTTCCTTTTCCCTCTAATTGGCTTGCAAGTGGGAGTTAGGCTGCAATTATGCAAGGAGTTGCCTGGGGTTCCAAGCAGTGTTGCTGGGTGACACTCATCTGGTGTCTTCATCAAAGGGAAGGAGATGATGAGGGTGGGGCAGGCTTGGGGGCACGGGCCCCAGAGAGACTTCTTGTCTGCAGGAGATGACACTTTGGAGATAAGAGGAGGTGAAGTGTGTTAGTCGGATATGGGGACCATCTCCTGTCTTGAGTCACTGATGCTGTTGGCAGTGAAAACTGGAGGGGACCTGGTCAAAGGTCAGAAAGAGGAAGAGTTAGCGCAGTCCTGAATTCCAGACCCTTGGCTGTCTTTTGCCTGGTCCAGGCATTCATGGGACTGGGACCCCCTCACTGTCCCTTCCTTTCCTTTCTTCCCTCCAGCGTTCTCTCAGTCTTTCATATCAGTGCCAACTAGCTCGGCCAAGTGTCAGCCAACTGTGACCAGTGGGTCAGTTCTCACCCACTGCCTATTTCTGTCAATAAAGTTCATTGGGCTGTATCCACACACCAATCCGTTGCCTATACTGCTTTGGTTTTTTCAATGTCAAGTAACTGCAACAGGGATGCATGGCCCACGGTGCTGAAACGGCTTACTTTTTGGCCTTCTTGTGATCCGTTTGCCAACCGGTGACCGAGGACAAAGTTTACATATTACTGGCTCGCTGGCTTTATTCAGACCGCAGGCCTGTTTCATTGAGCTCACAAATGGAATGAATGGCTTACGTGGTAAAAAGGGAGATTTATCAATAAAATCTGGCTTTGATTAAAAAATGGAAGACTCTAACAAAAAACATGGCGGTAATGTGTTAATATTGAGGATGGGCTGTCCTCATCGTCCCCACTCTGCCACAGTCGCCACAGCTCCCTATAGTGTTTCCCAAGCTTACCCCCTCCCCCATCGGCATGGAGGATGGAGACTAACCGGCAAAGGTATTTGAGTTTCACCAGGTCATCCAGGTGTTCTGGATTATTTTTTAATAAAATATTTGCAGTTTCTCACCTGAACAATGAATGACATTTCTTTTATTCTTTCTCTTTGGGACTCTGGCAAGAAATAAATGTATACTGCCAGAATATAGTGAATACCAAAGCTGTTATATCAGGAATATAGCATCCCTTTCACCTCTAAATACACATCCAAACACACACACATGCACACACACACACACACGCACACACATATACACACACAAACTGCCCATGTTTTCTCAGAGAGCTTCTTTAGAGTTAAAACTTAGATCACTTTTGGCTTTGATTTAAGTTAAAGCATAATTAATAAATATTATGTCCTTACGACAATCACAATTATTATTATTGATAGAAGAAGTAATAATAATCTTTGGAAGTATGTATGATATATTCAGGCTTTAAGTCTATTAATTCTAACCCTAGTGGCAGATAGTGTTAACCCTTTTTCACAGACAAGAAAAACAGAGACTCAGAGAGAAGTTTTGGAAGTTGCTCTAGGTGGCACCACCAGGAAGTGATGCACATGGAACTGCAGTAAACCGTGGAAGCAATTTAAACACATGGGCACAGAGGGTGGAACCAGCCCTTAACTAGAATAAGAAACTGACGCTCAGCTCAGTAGACTGTGGCAAGTCCCAGCATCACTTCTCCGACAGCTAGAACAGTTGATCCCAAGAAGAGCCTCTGCAGGCTTGATTAGAGTGCCCTGAAGGTCAGTTTTTTTGGTAAACAGTCATTTAAGCATCTTCCATGACTCTTAATATATCTGCAGAGAATTTTTCTTCCACTAGCTTAGCAAGCTCAGCAGAGGGAGAATTTAGAGTGAGTGTGTGTGTGTGTGTGTGGGGGGGGGGTTGGGGAATCATATGTTGTTTCCTTTTCAAAATAAAGTTTCCTTCATTGGGAAAGTAACTATGGGCGGGAGACCTGGGAGCTAATTCTAGCACAGAGCCCTGCCTGGGCTGCACAGGCATCTCGACTGTCCCCGATGTGTGAGTGTGGCTTTAGGGAGCCCTACGATTTTCCTTCTGCAGCTTGGGTACTGAGTTCTGCAGGCTTCCCGAGGATTCACAGTGGCCTGCCATTGGGGCCGAGTCCTTGATAATGACATTGTAGACACAAGGTAATTACGGATCTGTTATTTCCCAAGTCAAGCTAAGTGGACCTCTGATTATTATTCTGAGTATAATAGGAGCATAACCAACACTGAAGGGAAATTGTACTTCTCTATTTTATTAACCACTTTTCTATTCCCTTGTGCATGGCTATGATGCTATGAAATCTCCTTAAATGCGATATTACTCAATATAATACAATAATAATGCATACACCATAATGTATTGGATTACTTTACAAAACAGCCCTTGTGAAATTGAAATTCCCTTCACTTCCCTAGGCCAGCTCGGGGCTGCTGGGCTCGCAGGCCCTTTCTGTGGCAAGGAGCCTGGAGTATATACCTTCACAGTCACTTAGGTTTTCACAGACGGAAGCCATCAGCCCACATCGTTTTTATGCACAGTGGGGGTGTGGCCAAGCCAAGCTCTGGACATCGCACTGTGTGTGGCAGCTCAGAAATGCTAACGGTTTTTGAGACCTCAGCATCCTTGAAAAATAAACCGGGTTAGATGGCATCAAGAAGGAAGCTGGATAGATAGTGAGGAGGCCTCCCACTCTGGAATTAAATTCTGAAGGATCTGTCATTGTCTTTGCGGGAGATTCTATCAAGTCTCCATTGCCAGCCTCTGTTCATGTATAAACCGTTTTTGCGAGATCATCTGAGCATCAGAGCTGGGACTCCCTTTGTGTGCTGTATGGGCCTCGAAACTTCACCCCTTTCGCATCTAAAAGAATTGTTCATTGAACTCTGAAAATATGTCACAGTATAAATAAATCTACATGCACACCCAACAATTTTACAATAATTTTAAACTTTGTTTTTGCAACATAGCTATAAATGCCCCAAGGATGACATCATATCTTATTTGTCTTCTTTGTGTCAAGCGCAGTGCCCGGCACTAGGTAGATATTCAACCGTTGTGTGTCGTTTATTTATTCATGAAGATTTCTTGAGTTCTTACTATCTGGGAGGCACAGGGCTAGGCCTCGAGGCCTAAGACTGAATGGCAGGCATGGGTTCTTCAGGGCAATTGCAGTCTAGTACAAAACAAACGTAAGTGGAGAAACAACAATCACTTGCATAATTAAATAATTTCATTTGCGGAAAATGTCATAAAGATAAGGAGAGGAAAGAGCACTTATTTCTTCCCAATAAGACAGTAAGGTCATGGTTGTAGCTTGAAATGGCCAAAGTGAGAGTATTTACACCATGGAAATTGGCAATGAGACAAACTAAGGCTTTTTGATTTTTGTTCTCTCTAGAGCCGGTTGTGGACCAATTACCACCACACTCATGGCAGGAAGAAACTGGGCATATTCAAATGAGAGACAGGCAGTGTGTCTGGATTGGGTATACAGGGAGAAGATTGCCCTTGGTGAGGATAGAGAAGTGGGCAGGTACTTGAAAGCCATTTTGAAGGTTATATATTCATTCTTTATACAATGAGAGACCACTGGAGGATTTTAAACAAGAAAATGTCATGATTTGATTTTGCTTTTAGAAATGATCTGAGAAAAGTATGGACTATGTAAAGGGACACAGTAATGGGGTAAGGGGACGTTTCAGAAAGAGTCTTAGTAAGCTACTGCGATGGTCCAGACAAGAGAAGACAGCATGAACTAGTGTAGTCAGGGCAATGAGTCGGCTATTGGAAAGTTTGGGCATGAGTAAATGCCAACTATTACAGAGCTAAATCTTAGTGAAGATAAGGATTATTTTCCAAGTCGAAGGAATTGAGATCAGAATTTTAATGCGTGTGTTTGTCTGGGTGTGTGTGTTAACTTCAAGATGCTTGTGAGTCACCTACATACATCATTAAGCAACCTGTATTTCTCTATCTTTAAAATGGACAGAAAATATCTCACGTGGTAGCTGGGATTCTTAAATGGACTGATTGATCTATGTGAAAGAAATTGGCACATAGGAGTCGGAATAAAATTTAGTTGAATCTAAATTTCTGATACATTTAATCTGTGCCCTTTAAAAACGGGACAGCCAGACTGGAGTTAAATGATAATGTTTTAGGTTTACTATGAAACACACAGTGTCTGTAATTGAGTCACCATGTATAGTGTCATGTGAGTGGGGGGCTAGTTAAAGCTAAATGTCTTCAGTTCTAACTCCAGCTCAGGTGTTCACTTAAGCAAGCTATTCAGTGGAGTGGGTAAGATCACCAGTTATGGTATTAGACTATCTTGGTTCAAACCCTATTTCCACTATCTTTTAACAAGTAAAGCAAATTACTTAATCTCCCTAAAACTCAATTTTTATACTAGAATTGGCTACTTACAGAGAAGGTATTTCAGGCAAAGCTTTTATGGCTATGCCTAGTGTATAATTGGCACTCAGTCAATCGGGGCTATTACTAGGCATCATTTTGAGTCTTAGTATCCCCATCTTTCAAATGAATGCAATGATAATCTATGCACTGCTTAACACACATGTTGGAGTAATAACCAAATGACCAAATAATCTGCCAGGGCTCTTTCTGATATGCACCAGGTACATATGTGAACTTTTGTTATAAGTTTGGGTGATATAGTCCTTTGTAATTTAATCCTCAGAATGGCCTTTGAGTATAGATGAAACGATGCTGTCTTTGTAGATGAGGAGATGGAGGCTCAGAGAGTTGACATGCTTTGGCGTCTTTCCCAAGTTTACATCACTTGTAACTGGTATGTCTGAATCTACAACCTGTTCTAACAGCCACATCTCTGTGCCATTTACCCTACATCCCTTGCCCAAGGGGCTGGAAGAATAAAGGAGCCATTGGGTTTGGGGTGCTGGGACTAAGGAAAGACATGCCTGGTTCTGTGAGACACATCCATTCGGACCTTGCAAAGGGAAGTAGAAATCGGAAAACACTGGCCACTGACATGACTTCACCCAGACCTTCTCCTTGCCCCCACCTCAGGGATGGTGTTTGGGATTTACAGAGAGAGCCAGACACTATAGCCACATCTTCCTCCCCCACCCCCCAGTGCAGATTTCCAGTTGGATGCAGACTACAGCCTTTGGAAACTGTGCATTGGAAAACAGTTCTGGATAAATTAATTTCTGTGATACATAATGCATGAGTGGAAATACAAGATATTTTTAAACAATGGAAATGAGAGAATCTGGCTTTTGGGCATTGATCCCAATTTCATTTAATTCAGAAAACATTTATCAACACCTACTGTGTGCCAGATCCTTGCTGGGAAACAGAGATGACTCAGACGTGGTCTGTGTCCAGAAAACAGTGAAGAATCAATGGTGATGGCGCTCATGCCCAGCCCTGCCTTAGACCCTGAGGTCAGGACACAAGGCAAGCCCGGAGCATTATCGTGGAGGGGCACCCCTCCTAACAGGGCACAACAAGATCTGAGAGTCAGCATCTGCTGAGGGATCCCTGCCTGTGGTTTCAGTTGGATGGTTTTCCTCCATTTATCTTACCTCCTGTCAATAAGATTGTTAGTTAAGACCTTCTAGCTGCCAGGCCCTCTGAAAGCAGGATCAACCCATGAGGATGGAGCTTCCCCAAACCCACCTGGACACTTCTCAAGTCCTTGCGCACCTTTGATCATGGTCAAGTCACTCAAGTTTCCACAGATAGCGCCACCTTCACTACATTTCAGCATTTGTTGTAAGTGAAGATTAGCGCTGTTGTGTGGAAGCCTCTGTCATAATCTCTTACATATTATGCTAACGAATTGATGGGAGTTGCTGTGATGGCAATGTTGATAACAATAACCTTGAAAACCATCATTTTGAGATGTGTGTTCTGCCTGTTCTTCCGCTGGGCATGGTCACAATAGGGATTCAGGAATAGGTCAAACCAGATATGGATTCTGCCCTCACCATGACTATGTCCTTAAAGGAGAGACAAATGTAATAAGTAAACAATATAAGTAAATAATTAAAAATTGTAATGTTTCCTTTAGCTATGCATTGTTGCCTAACAAGCTCTCCCCCAGTATGAGGACTTAACCACCGTTTTATTTGCTTGTGATGCTATGCTCCAAGAATTTAGGTAACACTCAGACAGACATATCAATGGTTTCCTCCACTCAGCCATATTATACTGATAGCTGGTCTGGGCATCAGTTCAAGAGTTTCTCTCAGATATCTGGTCTTTGGTAATTGTCTATAGAGCCCTTCTCTCTAACTGATTAGCTCGGGCTTCCTCACAGCATGGCGGTCCCTGGTTAATCCAACAGATTATGTAGGCATCTTCGCAGCATGTGCACACTGACATGATGGCTAGATTCTAAAAGGGAGAGGCCCAAGGAGTAAAAGTGTAAGCTGCCTGTCTCTTAAAGCTCAGCCTAGACAATTGCACTGAACCATTTCTACCCCATTCTGTTGGCTACAGTCAGCACAGATTCAAGAAGAGCCAAAGAGAGTCCCATCTATGAGCAGGGGCAGTGGCAAAGAATGTGCAACCATCTTTAATCCACCATGATGTCTTTGAAATAAATACATGTTAGGTTGAGAAAGAGAAAAACGGTAGAGGGACATTAATCATGGGAGCCTTCTCCAAGGAGACCACTGTAATGCTGTATTCTGAAGGGCAGGCGAGAATAAAGCATGACAGTACAATGGGAACAGCATTCCAGGAAGAGGGAAAAGCATGTGTGAAATCACAAGTTGCGTCTCTCTTTATTCCCAGCGCAGCCTCTTTCCCCAAGTCGGAGTCTTTTCTTGGAGGTGGCAGTCAGATAGAGAATAAAGAGCTTTTGGACATTTTGGGAAGATTGTTTGGACATCTCCCAGGTGAAATCCTGTCCCCATTGCTTTTCAGCGGTGTGATCTGAGGCAAGAGATAATGTATGTAAATCTGCTGACCTCAGTAGATGCTCCACAAATGGAAATTATTATTATTTTTTTTTAGGTATTTCCAACTGGGATCCCCAAATACCACACTTTGTGACTTGTAGTCAGTTATGAGATGGTGCCACCAGCCACTGGTGGCCAGAGTGTGGTGAGATACAGGGGTCACAGAGGACCCAGGGATTCTGCTCACCCACAAAGGTCTAGGCATAGTAGCCTGTTGCCTGGTGAACCTTGTTGTTCATACCTTCCCCACAGCTTTGAGTGCGGCCTGGAGGCTGAAAGGTGGGACAGGACTCTCTCTTAGAATTGTAAGAATTTCATATATAAATAGTTGAGAAGTGACAAGATAGCAACTTCTTCCCCACTCTGGCTATTTCTCCTCTGTAGTAAAGGCAGTCCTTTGGAGCTAAGCATTCCTGGTTCAAATCCCAACACTGCTACTTACTCAACGCATGACTTGGGAGAACTATGCAGTCTACCTAAGCCCTAAGGCAGGGGTCCCCAAACTTTTTACACAGGGGGCCAGTTCACTGTCCCTCAGACCGTTGGAGGGCCAGACTATAAAAAAAAACTATGAAAAAATCCCTAGCACACTGCACATTTCTTATTTTAAAGTAAAAAAAAAACAAAACGGGAACAAATACAATATTTAAAATAAAGAACAAGTAAATTTAAATCAACAGACTGACCAGTATTTCAATGGGAACTATGGGCCTGCTTTTGGCTAATGAGATGGTGGTGCCCCTTCTGGAAGTGCTGTGGGGCTGGATAAATGGCCTCAGGGGGCCACATGTGGCCCGCGGGCCGTAGTTTGGGGACCCCTGCCCTAAGGCATGGATGGCGCTTTGTAAATTGTAGCTCCTACTACTTCCGATGTCGTGGCGGATGCCATTGTTGTTACTACTTCGTAGATTTAGTATTACGGGTCAGCGCTTAGGGAAGCAGATGCCTGATTGGCGGTGGGATCCTTCTAAACTCTGTCTCCTGCTTTCGAAGGCTCGATTGACAATTTAGAGGTTTCACCTTGTGCTCCAACCTTGGCATGTTGCTTCCTCGCTGTGCCTCTGGGTTCTCCTCCAGACCACACTTTCACCGTCCCATGGAACCCCTTGGTCTCTGCCTGTAGTAACATTTTCATAATTCAGGATATTGACACTAGTGCAACCTGGCGCCGTGTAGGCAGCGTGGCTGAGAAGGCGGCCTGCCATACAGATTGTGGTTCCCTGCACTCTGCCCTTCAAGTCTCAGCGAGTCACCCACCTGGTTTTTGTGCATTATCATAAACTACGACATGGGGCTAATGAAAGTGCTTAAAGCATAGTTGTGAAGATGGAACAAGGTAATGATAGCAAAGTTTTAACCATTACCAGGCGGATAGGATATATTCAATAGCCACCTGCTGGTTGCTTTTGTCAGCGCTGTCTCTCTGGTGGTCGCTATGGACACAAGGGACGTATGGAAACCCACTGTGATAGCCATGGCCTCTTCAGGCCATACCTGCGTCTCCTTGAGAGTGTGACCGGCACATCAGCAACACACAGAGGGGCTCACAGACGGCCCTCCACAGCCTTCCCACCGTCTGTGTGTCTGTGTGAGGCTAGCTACGGACGGGTCCACTTTGGGAGATTAAACACAGGCTCAGGCCCTGGCGGGTTGGCTCAGCGGTAGAGTGTCGGCCTGGCGTGCGGGGGACCCGGGTTCGATTCCCGGCCAGGGCACACAGGAGAAGCGCCCATTTGCTTCTCCACCCCCCCTTCCTCTCTGTCTCTCTCTTCCCCTCCCGCAGCCAAGGCTCCATTGGAGCAAAGATGGCCCGGGCGCTGGGGATGGCTCCTTGGCCTTTGCCCCAGGCTCTAGAGTAGCTCTGGTCGCGGCAGAGCGACGCCCCGGAGGGGCAGAGCATCGCCCCCTGGTGGGCGTGCCGGGTGGATCCCGGTCGGGCGCATGCGGGAGTCTGTCTGACTGTCTCTCCCCGTTTCCAGCTTCAGAAAAATACAAAAAAACAAACAAACCACTGAGGCTCAGACAAGCCTGATTCCTTGCCCCGAACCCCAGGCCCCAGCGCCGGGTCCATACCCAGCCCTGTTACTCCCGAAGGCCCTCTGTGCTCACCTTCCGCTGCGTCCTGGAGGCCTGTCCCGTCCGCAGACTCCGGCTCAGGGGCTCAGTCAGCGAACTGGCCGGGTCTCTTGGAGGGTCGGGTAAGAGACGCATTAGGATGCACCGTGCCCTGGGCTCGGGGTGTTTCCATTCAGGAGAAGCCCCCCATCTAGAAACCCAAAGCTCCCGCAGTCCAAAAACACGCCTTTTCACTTCCCACTGCCACGCGCACCCTGAGCAGAAAGATAATTCACCCTAATTACCCAGGATCCACATTTTAAGGACAAGTACAAAGGACTGTAACTGAAATTCAAAAATACACGATTCAGCAAAATCGCACGAGGTCAATTCCCTTAGAAAGGAGAGTGTATCGCTGACAGTTCTAAAAGGCGCCTTCGCCCCTCGCTGGCTGCACACTCCAGTTAAAGGCGCAGGCGCACCGGTGGCCACGCCTCTCCCTCCCCTGGCTCAGCTCTGGGCGGGGCCTTGTCCCTGCCCGCTGCCCTCACGCCATCCTGTCTCAACTGGTGCCATAAGGGTTTGTTTTCCATCCAGTGTGTTTCTTAATTTGTTTTTCTGACTCATATCTTACTTACCAGTTGAATGGCCATTCTCATTGAGGGCATAAGAAATGCATCTCAATTTGCCATGAAAATCCTGTTCGTGCTACCGTGAGTGTTTCAGATATAATACATGAAGCAAAGTTTGGGGTTGACCCTTTCATTGGTGTCTGATTTACGTTCTGGAATGCTCACAGGTTGGCCCATCGGGGTGGAAAGAACAGGGACCCTGCGGGCCGGGTAGCTGGGCTCTCCGTTACACTCACCACAGGGCCTTCTGACACCGGCACACTCTCTGAGTCTCAGTTTATCTGACAGGTGATCCTGCTGGCTGTCTTGAGGACTGAGTGAGATGATGTGAGTGATCTGGGTGCTTCAGAAATCTTCCTGGTCATTCGTGGAGCAGGTGCTTGCAGAGGTGCCTTGGGTGAATGGATGCTCCAGGTCCTCACAAAGCGAGTTTCTCAAGGGGCAGTGCAGCTGCTGCGGGTCAGAGAGTGGCACCTGGCCAATGTCCGAGGTTCCCCTTCTCTCAGGTCCCGAGCTGGAGAGGACCACCGGTGGGCCTTGGGAACCTTCTCAAGGGGTGCCCCTGAACTACCGAGAGTGGCGGTTCACTGTTAGAAATGGCAGGTGAGATTTTGATGATATTAAATGTAACAAAGGCTGGAACCCAGAATATTCTGAACGGGCTTTTTCTCACACACACCCCCCTCCACTCCACAGGGGACCGCTCCCAGAGACCAGTACCTGGGGAGACTGGCCACGGGGGAAACTTAATATTCCCTCTTGAATATTGAAGCAAGCAACAGATATCAGCAGACAGGGACCCAGGACAAAGACAGGTCAGGAGCAGGTCACCGAGGCCTCAGGGCGTACCCGGACCTGTGACTCTCTCCTAGCTTCTCACTGCAGGTCGGGAGCAGGTCACCTAGGCCTCAAGGTGTCACCGGACCTGTGACTCTCTCCTAGCTTCTCACTGCAGGTTGGGAGCAGGTCACCTAGGCCTCAAGGTGTCACCGGACCTGTGACTCTCTCCTCGCTTCTCACTGCAGGTCGGGAGCAGGTCACCTAGGCCTCAAGGTGTCACCGGACCTGTGACTCTCTCCTAGCTTCTCACTGCAGGTCGGGAGCAGGTCACCTAGGCCTCAAGGTGTAACCAGACCTGTGACTCCTAGCTTCTCACTGCAGGTCAGGAGCAGGTCACCTAGGCCTCAAGGTCGGGAGCAGGTCACCGAGGCCTCAAGGTGTAACCGGACCTGTGACTCTCTCCTAGCTTCTCACTGCAGGTCGGGAGCAGGTCATCTAGGCCTCAAGGCGCCACCGGACCTGTGACTCTCTCCTAGCTTCTCACTGCAGGTCGGGAGCAGGTCACCTAGGCCTCAAGGTGTAACCGGACCTGTGACTCTCTCCTAGCTTCTCACTGCAGGTCGGTTTCCGAGTGGTTGCAAACACAGAGAGAGTAAAATGGAGAAAAAGGACAAAATGAAACAGAAGAGAGAAAGCACGTGAAGGGGAAAGGAAGGGAGGAGAGCGAGTGGGGGGGACTCTGCTGACCTGTTCTTTTGTCTTTATTATTATTATTATTATTATTTTAACATAAGCAGCAAAGTATTCAAGTGCTATCGTTACTCTAGGTACTGATATTTGAGGCCCGGTGACACTGTCCGCTGTAGTAGGTGGAGTCCCAGTGAGTGTCCCAGGTTCTGAACAATCATAAACTTGTAGTTCTCCTTTGGTAAAAAGGGACCAGGGTGGGTGGAGAAGCAGAGTACTGTCACAGTCCCATCTTCTGTTCCTGGGCTCCATTATGCTTTGGAATCACTTTGGGATGGTATTTAAAGGGGCACAACCCCTGAGCTACTCACTCTACTCCCTGGAGCATAGTTTTGAGGAACAGAGTTTTAACACGTTCCCTCAATGAATCTTATGCAGCCAGATAGATAGACACGTAACTTCACAGAATGGTCGGAGAGCCCATGACTTGAACTCGGTCACTGCTTACTTGCTGAAGAGTGGCCAAGTCTAGGAGACATCGGGATCCGAGGTAAAATATGAGATTGTTTTCAGGCCAGCCGTGATAATGATAGTGGAAGTGCCAGCAGCGGCCATTGCCAAGGACCCATCAGATGCCAGGCGCTGACCTGTGTGTGTCGCTGATCTCAAGAACCCTGGGTCTACCTGCTTTTCCCTTTCGCAGATGAGACAGCTGACCCTCAGAAGGTTGAACAGTTAAACTTCAGCATGTGGCCTCAGAGTATTTGCCGATCTGTGTAGTGAAGTTAAATGAGATCACACCAGATTAAGGCACACCCTAAATCCAATGACTTGTGTCCTTATAAGAAGGACTTGTGATACAGAGGCAGAGAGTGGAAAGATGCAGCTAGAAGCGGAGGACGGCTGAGGAGTGCTGGGAGCTACCCCAGTCTGGGAAGAGGCCAGGAGGTAGCATTCCTGAGAGCCTTTGGAGGAAGCATCCAGGGGTCGTCAAACTTTTTATAAAAACCGCCCACTTTTGCAGTGCTGGTCAACCTGGTCCCTACCGTGCAACCAAACAGCGCCACGATTGGCCCATCATGAAAGCTGGAACGCCCACTAGTGGGCAGTAGGGACCAGGTCTACCAGCACTGCAAAAGTGGGCGGTTTTTATAAAAAGTTTGACGACCCCACTAGCCAATACCTCAAGGGTAGAGTTCTGGCCCCAGAACTGTGAGAGAATACATTTCTGTGGTTTCAGCTACACAACTTGCAATAATTTCTTTTATGAGTTCACTCACTGGTGCTGGCCGCTCAGCCATATTGGAATGTCAGTCCCTTGTTACATTTCATTCATCATGCCAGTATCCCTGATGCTTTGCTCAAAGTAGGTGTGCAGGGAAAAATGTACTGAGTCAGTGAGTGGACAGATGAATGAATGAATGAATGAATGAATGAGGCTCTTGTGGGGATGAAGCAGGGTGATATATTGAAATTGCATCAAGAAAGTGTTTGACCAAGAACAGGCATGCAAAATACAAGGTGTCTGATTATCATTCAGGGCTGGACTGATATATTTCCTGGGGCGCCACTGCCTTGCTGAGAGCCGACAGAAACTTGAGTGGTCACGCGGACTAAGAGAACAGTTACAGGGAGGGTTGCTTCCGCAGAGATAGGCAGGCTCAGAGCTCCCACCCTCCCTCTCTGGGACCGCACTTTCCCTTTAAGGGAAGAAGCCCACCAGTGAAGGAGGCAGGATCCAGGCAGTGGGGAGCAGAGAAGGCAGCGTTCGCAGCTCCCTGACCGCGTGCTTTCAGCCAGGCCTCCGCCTTTCCACTCCGCAGGAGGCTTTGATCTCATCTCCCTGTTCAACAGACACACATTAGTCGATAATTCTGGGAGACATCAAAACCCCAGCACCAGTCTCTCCTGCCCCCACCCCAACCCACTCCCTGCAGCCTCAAGAAGCTGCCAGCCATGTTCATGAGCCCTGGATACACCTGCTCTATTTCCTGGAGTTTTGGGAAGGGCTACGGTTGTCTGTTTCAGTAAGCCCAACTGTGCTTCACTTCTGTCCACCTCTGACTCAAGTGAATTTCGAATTAAGCCAAGTACCCTGAACGGAGGAGTTAGTTTATCATCGCAGAGACTTGATTGACCTGTGGCAGCTGTATTTGTCCCTGGCTTTTCGTCCCAGGGAGAGGCAAACCATGCAGGGGCAGGACCATGGGCTCAGAAACTAGAAAACTTGGTAAGAGAGCTGAGCTCCACCTTTTGAGGCTGCGTGGCCATCAGCGAATTGTATGTCTTCCCCCGAGTCTGTCTCTGCATGTGGGAGCTGAACCGGAAATATCAGCCCTGCCTACCCGACAGGACGGCTTGAAACTCACGTGAGAACTCCAATGTGAGCATGCTGTGGAAATCTGGCAGTGTTATAAAAACAGAAGCAATTATTACCATTATCCTGTGAATCTGAGCTCATTAAAAAAAAAAAAAGAAAGAAAGAGAAATCAGTTACTGACCCCTGTGTTATGCATTGCAGATTGAGAGACAAAAACAAAACCCTGTCCTTATGACTTTCTTACACGATGTACATAACTCCTGTTCATAATAGAAAAGATGGAAAATCCCAATAAGCACATCATCAGCACCATCATGACAACTGTTCGGTCACTTCCTGGACCACCTGCTCGTCTATCCTCCGCGAGCCTTTTCAGTTATGCTACCAAAAAAATTAAAAATAAAGGAAAAGATAAAGATGGCGCCGGCCATACCGTGTTGTGACTTGCTTTCCAATTTAAAATATCATACGTTTATTTCCAAGTCATCTCTGTGTCCTTTGAACTTGTATTTTCTCCGACGGCCCCTTCGTGTTTTACGGTCTGGCTTTGTTTCCACTGCGCCTAGCTTTCTCGCCAGTCCCTCGTGGTTGGACACGGCGGCTGTTTCCCATTTTTCAACTGTGGAAAAACATCACTGTGATGAATTTCCTCTTGCCCAAATCTTTGCACACTTTCATGATTGTTTCTGTAGAATAAATTCCCAGAAGTAGAACTGCTGGGTCAAAGAGTAAAAATGCACATTTTTTTTAAAGGCGTTTGATAGTCAGATAAAACTAAAAAAAAAAAAAAAAAAAAAAAGAAAGAAAGAAAGAAAGAAAAAGAAAAGAAATCACCCTCCAGAAACATGATACCAATTTAAACTCCCACCAACACTGCACGGGCGGGCGTGCCCTGTTTCCGGAACATTCGCTGGTACCGAGCATCATCTCAGAGTGATTTAAAATGCCCGGAGAAAGGAGCGATAACGGTTTCTAAACAGCACTAGCTAAAACACGAGCGTGTTAGATTGGCTTTCAGCTTGATAAATACTTTCTTATAAGGTCATAAATATCGGCGGTACCAAAGGTTAATGTAGTGTGCAAGACTGTAAAATTCAGCGGGCAACCTGCTAGATCATAATGATGCATTAACGCCTTCCAGTATGAAGCGCGATGACTTACCCAGTCTGTGTATAAGTGGCCCCTAACTCAGCAAGTGCATAATTGTGTCAGCTGGCCTCACCGTTTCTGCAAACATAATTTCTTCAGGAAGCACCCTGCCTTCCGTTCTAGGCCGACAATGGAAAACAGAGGAGAGGACAGGAGGAGAAGAGAGAAGAGGAGGGGGGGAGGAGAGAAGAGGGGAGAGTTGAGAAGATGACCATTAGTGGAGCTGACTGTGGATGCATTCCCTTTTGCAAGCTACAGATACTTCAAAAGGCCTATTTCTTGAAGAAAAAAAATAAATCAAATGACGCTTTTTGTATATTACCACTGAACTTACCATGAGGCAGGCAGTGCTGGGATCAGTTTCTGGGCGGTTATGACAAATAGCTGTACCATTAGAAAGCCTGTGCTTTCTAGAAGTCAGACTTTAATTTTTTTTTTTTTTTTTTTTTATGTATTGATTTGAGAGAGAGAGAGGGAGAGATTTGTTTTTCCACCCATTTATGCATTCATTGGTTGATTCTTGTATGCGCCCTGACTGGGGATCAAACTTGTAACCTTGTGGCATATGGAGATGACACTCTTAACCAAGTGAGCCACCTGGCTGGGGCTAGACAACAGATTTTTAGGTGATTTAGTTCATGTTTTGAAGTTTGCAATTCAGAGACCAGGCTTGTTTCATTTTTTATACGGGTGGAAACAGGTTTCATGGTCCTTTGCCGTTGCTCCTGGATTGGCTGGTATGAAGTTGCAGCCTGTTACTATGATAAATGAACGTGAAGGTTGTGTGTATTTTAAAGCAGAAGAGTAATCTATCCTGGTAGGAGACAAAATGGAATGGATGATAGCACCGGCCATGTGTCCGTTTTGGTTTTCGCTCCTTGGGTGCGAAGGGTTGTGGACATTCCCATGGTGTCTCAGCCCAGCTGAGTGTTTGCTCATGTGTGGTGCCTTTCCTGTTTGGGGTCTTTGTAACACGGAAATAAACTATAAAGTGGACGTTTGGATTCTAAGCAGATTATTCCATTCACTTTCAGTGACAATTCACCATGTAAAGTATTCTGAAACACACCAAGGAGCTCTTCACATTCCCTCTCTCCTCTCCCCTCCTCTCTCCTCCCTTTTTTCTCCTCCCCTTCTCTCTCTCTCTCTCTCTCTCTCTCTCTCTCTCTCTCACACACACACACACACACACACACACACACACACACACACACACATACATCCACACACTCATTTAGTTATTGGTTTAAAAAAACTATGAAATCTGCCACTGAGCACTAAAAATACAGAGGCGGATGAAACATTCTTCACGCCCTCAGGAACTTCGGTGTAGACGCTAGTGGTGTAGACCAGTGCGACTGGCAAAGCCCCTCACAGGGATGGTGAGCGGCGTGTTGTGGGAGCTCAGACCGGGGCGGCACAGAAGGTCCCGCCCTCCAGTCACAGCGTCTGCTTCTGTTCATCCGCGTCTCCCATCGCTGACACATCACAAGGAAGAGGGGGCAGTTTCCCTCTGTGACTT